>NW_027316500.1:2811303-2841303 GCF_026437365.1 Eucyclogobius newberryi | reverse complement strand
AATAAAATAAAATATTGAAATGCTGCCTCGGAGCGTTATTTCAGTATTTAAGTCACCTTTATGTGTTTTTGCGCAACACGTAAAGTTCGTTTTCATCCCCAGGTTGCATGGACTAAACCGAGACTAAGAACGTGCAGGTCAACCAGCTCCCCATTGTCTCCTCTCTTTGTGGAGAGAGACAATGGTTGGTTGATCTACTTCCAGCACATCTGACCAATTAGAAAAAGTGGACTAGAATTACGCAGACTGGGAGAAGGATTTTGGTTGAATGTGATGTGAATGTGTTTTGTAAATAGCTAAGCTGAGAACATGCAAGTCTGTACGGTCTAGTCTGGTCCAGACCGCACAGTAACAGGTGTCCAACGCGGGAGGTGGAGGTGTCCAGCAAAGAGTTTTAAGGGTGTGCTGTTTGAGTGCGGAAAAAATAACCATATAAAATGTGATTGTATTCATTATTCTATAACTTTTATAAATAGCAGAATAAACCACACCACGCCCTCAAATTGCTTTACTTCATCTCTTATTTTGGCATAATCACGCCTCTTGTGCCAAAAGGCACACCATTATCATGTGTTTTGGGACTGTCCTGTTGCTCAAAAATATTGGACTGAAATTAACAAGACACTGCAGAATGTTTTTGACATTGCCATCCCACTTGAATTTAGAACTATGTACTTGGGCCTCAAAACTCCTATCATGGACACAATAAATTGATACAATAGGAGCATACTTTTGGCAGCAGGGGAAAAAAGCCATCATAAAGAAATGGACCTCACGAGCGATCAAGGACTGGACTGACACAGTAATAGACACTAGACAAATGGAAAAAATTACATTCTGACTTAATTTGGAAATTGACAAATTTGAGAGACGTTGGACTAAGTGGGACTTTATTTTAATTTAAATGTGCCTTGATTTTGATTATTTTGATGCCTAGTTGATGTCTACTTGTATTCTTTTTTGAGTTATGCTCTCAAGTCTGATTGTGTTCCGTTTTTGTTGTTCCATTTTAATGGTGGTTGGCAGCCAACTGAAAAGGTGCATTTACCGCCACCTACTGTAGTTGTACGTCTTCAAAGTATGTGTTTTAGGCTATGCAGTTAAAAAAAAAAGACAAAGAGGAGAGAAGGAGAGAGAGAGAGGGGGTGGTTGTGTTCTGTATTGTTCTGTCTGCCATGTTTATGCCTCACATTAGAGCAGGATTGGATTGTTACTAGGATGTTTGATCTGATCTGGTTCCGGCTGCTGTTACTGTGTCTTCTCGCAAGATCGATGCAGTTCGATGTCATGATGTTATGTTGAATTAAAAGCTGCAGACAATAAAGGCAATAATAATACAAATGTTGACATCGCAGTGACTCGGGAGAGTGCAGAGCGCAAGCATGCGGGCCGGACACGATCGATGGGCGGGCTGAAATTTCTCCTGGCCGAGCGTGGATAGGTTTACACGTGTGCAGCAGTAGAATGGCTACACCCACATATTGAGGCTGGTAGTGGTGCGATTGGAGATATGTGCTGCTTACAAACATTGACACCCAGAGGACGGCCGAATGTGATACCAGCCTGAGCCAGGGTCATCAGTCATGTCTCCAGTACACACACAACATTGCACCTGAAACCAGCACAAACATGCGACAACACATTGCAATAGGCGGAACTAAGCTGCCAAGCCGTCATAAATGTCTTCCAAAGATTGAGATGTAAAAAAGTAGAAAGAGTCCAATCTTTGAGCACTTTCAAAGGATGACAGTTAGAATGTGTATTGTTTTTTTGGTAATGGAATGAGTGTTCACGGAAAATATCTGGAACAAGAGACCCAAAAGTATTGCACACAGGCTTGATGAAGCAGATGAGAAGTGAGAGAGGTGAACAAACTTGAGAGTACAAGTTCACATGGAGATTTAATGGGGTTTAGGAGGGGCCAGGAGGGCAGGGCAAAGCGTTGGAGACAGATGAGAGATGGGAATATGAGCGGGTCCTCCATTATTCATGCTGTCTGCAGAGGAGCAGTCCCAACACCAGCTTTACTTCCTCACTCCAGCCAGGCGTTTAACATCTGCCAGACCTTGCTTTAGACAAACTTTAGACACTTTTGGTAAAACCGAAACTGTTATCAGAATTGTATACTTTCTGTCTAGGTCTCCACAGTGAACAATTATGTACTGGTTAATTTGACTGTTGTCTTTCTCGTCTTAAAAGGCGCAATGGACGATTTTTCGGCGATTTGAGAACTCACGCGGAAGCGCGCATGCGCACTCCCCCGTGCGGACTGATACAACACACACGTGCGTTTGTTTATTAGCGCGAAAGATCGCATCGCATCTCTCGTCTCTGTAGATTTCAGTTTCTTATGAGACAGCTCGAACTGTCTTTCTCCGTCTTAATTTTGTGCCGTACACTGAGGGAACTATATTATGGTAGATCAATGCACTTAGACATGCGGAACCGTGCTGCTCGTGGGGAAGAGCCCGCACGCGGCTGCAGGTGAGCGGTAGGTGCGTTTTATGATTGAAACTTGAAACGTGGCAAGAATAATCGGCAGTCCATGCCACGAGGAAATAAGAATCAGATTTGGGTCAAAAAAATCGTTCATTCAACCTTTAATCAGCCAGATTACTGAAGCAGAATGTTCCATGGCAGATGTTGATCAAACTGTGCCCATGTGTCCCATGTCCTTTAAATGCTAAAAAGCGAGGAGTTCCGGGATGACACAGGAGTATTTCAGTCGCTACGCGCCGTCTCTGCCGATTTTACATAAAAATCTTAATTTACACCTGCAAAACACCAACAAAACCTAACCCCTAAAGCTCAGGCTAAAGTTAATGCTAGCACAGCTTCAGAAGGGGGGGCTCTAAAGATGGGTCTGTGCATTTTCCTGCAGCACAGACCTTGGACAGAGGAGAAAACAATGTTTGATTATGCTGATTGCATTGTAGCGTGAGATGACATCAATGAGAGGTATGCTAAAGGCAGGGAGCAACAACTGCTTTGATTCAGAAGCGACCATGACCGGCCCGAATGCGTACGAAAGTACTTGACCAGCATGTGGCTGAGACAGAAACATTTATTTTAGACAAGGGTGATGAGCAGAGGGGACTGAGGGCAAAGGTGGTGAACCTGCAGGTGGAGAACGAGGCTATGAAGAGAAAAGATTCTGGATTTGGAGTCAAGATCCTGCAGAAACAATCTAAGATTCGTGGGAATCCCTGAGAGTAAAGAAAAGGACAACAATGAGGGCTTACTTGAGGCCGTGGTCCCGGACCTTATATCCGGGACTCGAATTGCAGTCCCCCACATCACTATTATCGTTATTCCATCCTGCCAACTTTTTCCAATTTTTTCCATGGAGCGGCACTTCTGTTGTAATGGCACTTTCAGTCCAGCTGGAACTCCATTGGTTTAAATAAAGAAGGGAAAAGTATTGCAGCTTGAGCATAACTTGGAAACTTAAAAAACAACAAGCTGCAAGAACAAATTTTAAACTACGGGACAGGCAAAGTAATGTGTCCTTAATCAAACAAGACCAAATTCAATCAGCATTTGAATCATCTATTAAAAAAAAAAAACGATAAAAAGCATAATATAAATTCCTACCGGGACACCCTAAACCTGCCCGTTATGTCTAAAGAGCACAATAGATGTCCCAATCCGAAATTGGACGTCACCTCCCGATCACTGATCGGATATAAATTATACTCTTATTAGTTTGATCAGCGCTATACATTTCAAGCTTATTATTAGTCTCTCGCCCCCATAGGTATAACGCATGAATGGATTGCGACATTTTACTGCCGTAAACTTTACAGCAGTAAATTTTAGTTTTGTTTTGCGCAGTGCGATCCTGCATGCCACAGCAGAGCGTATCACACAGATTAAGGAAAAATGCTCAATAACTGTGACATTGACAAGCAATGGGTTGATGTAATTTTGCGTGACAACGTTGCTAATATGAAGAAGCCATGGGTGAGACGTCGTGCGGTTTGGGCGACCATCACCATTCCGGGCTGATAGACATCGTGGCTACCGTGAGGATCAGAACACTCGCTCCTGGCATAATCTCGACTCGACATTCAGACGAATGTTTTTCATCAAGAAAAACATTTTATCATTTAAGCCAGAAGAGAATTAAAAGTGCAGTTCTGAAAAGCACATTACTGGCCTTACTTTATGACACTGTTGCACTTTCATTTAATACGCACTTTGCTTATTTGTTTACATGCCTGCTGGGCATTTTAAGTTGAGCTGCAATTTTTATTTAATTCAAATTTTGCACTATTATTTCTTATTCAAGCTACCTCAAAGAAAGGTGCACTGTTAAAGTGTTGAGGGAAAAAAAACTGGGGACAACCTGTTTATGTTGCATTTGTGCATTTAAAAAAAAAAAGTGTTATGAAAGTATCGGATCGGGATTCGGTATCGGCAGATACTCAAAATCAGATGACTCGGAAACGGATCAGGGCCAAAAAAAAACTGATCGGGACTTTGATCAGTGACTTTGGGCCTTAGTTAGGGTACACCCTGGACAGGGGCCGGCTAGTCACAGGGTTAGTTAATAATAATCATAAGAACTAGAACGATTATTGACAATTGACTGTTAGTCATAAACAGCATTAATGAGCTGTAATATTATAAACAATGGGTGGGTAAGTAAGCAAATTGTGTGCACATAAACACATCACGTGCTGACCGCAGCAGGCAGCAATTCTGTGCGGTTCCGGTAAAGAGGAAAAACAAGCCAGAGAACACAAGCACAGACACACGCAGACACACGCAGACACACGCAGACACACAGACACACGCAGGCACACGCAGGCACACACAGGCACACACAGGCACACACAGGCACACACACACACACGTCTGCACTGTCATATGTAAACTAAAAGCTTGTATTGAACGCCTCAACTGCTGCGGTAAGGAGGCTCCCGTGGGTGCAGGACGAGCAACAAGAGCAGGAGGCTAAGGTGTCCCCAGATCTGTCTCTTCTGAGTCCACCGACAATAACACTGATGGAGATTAGGAGGAGAAACAGTGTACATGGTATGGAAGAAAAAATCCTTAACACACTGCTACAATAGGACTGAACAATTAAAGAAAAATATCCAATTATGATGTTTTAAGATCACATTTTTATCATGCCCAGTGGCATAGACATTTGAGTAGGGATGCGTACCGGTACGACAGACAGGACCAGACTTGTAAAAACGTTTCGGTTCAGGTCCAAAAAAAAACCGAAACCCCGGTGATTCGGTTCTGGACTCATACAAAATCTAGCACTCACATACGATATCCTTTTCGTTCTAGAATCTAGACCACCTTAAACCTTCCATAGATCGCGAAATTCAAGCTGGAAAACACGTAAACACTGCCATGCGTCGCTGTCAATGGCGCACACGGACCCTAATTAGTGACGCAGGCGTCTTCCCCCGAAGATGAAGCCGGCGAAATTAGTTAAAAGATGCGAGAGACAGGAGCGCCTTGTACGTGTCGAGCTTTGCGGAACCGTGTATCCACATATGAACATTGAAGTGACAGCCGGTAAGATCGCTGGCTTTATCTGAACAGTTTTAAGCCGTGGCCGCCACGTGCGATGTTGCGATTGTTAATGTGCTGCGGGGGTGGCCGCGTGTTAAAGGGGCGGGGTCAGCATGGGTTCTTGTCCGGGTCTTTGGTCTTTGTGTAAATATGAATGAAATAACTTAAGTGTTATGTTGTGGTGTGATGTATTTGGCATTAAGTAAATACAAAGTAAAGTCAAAGTAATATTGCTTAATTGCTGCATTCATTAATTAAAATAACACTGTTATTTTACACTGTTACTTAATTATTTAAGTTTGAAGGTTTTTACCTGACTTTTAGTGCCAATGGATCTGCAACATTAAAGAGTGGAAATGAATCTAAAGGCAAAACATTGTATCAGATGAAACAGCTGCTTTGACTGCTTGACCCAGACCGACACTGTCAACAATACTCAACTTGCTCTTGTTCAGAAGTTGTTCCTCAAGTGAAACACATGAATGTGTGTTAACTGCTAGCTTAAGCAATATAGTTTAGCAGCTAGCTAGTAGCTTGTGATTTGTAAGTTGTAACTTCTGTTAAAAACAGTGAATAAACCAGACAAGTTGAGTTTATTTCACTCTGCAGTTATGCCTTGTGTAACTTAATTGAGCCAAGTAGCTTGTGTTATGCTGTTATAACTTCATGAAAATATGGCAAATATGGATGTTTAAATAACGTCTTCTCTCAAAACGTTTCAGACTAAAACGTTTCAAAATATGTTTTTAGAGGTCTAAACTATAGGGCTTAGCATGTCTTCAAAATCATGTAGCAGAGGAAATAATGTTACGTAAATAATTGTAGTTGTGACCATTCAAATTGTTGATATATGAACATTTTGAATATACATTGACATACTTTTGTCATCAAGGCTGATTTTTTTTTTAATTTATCGGGTTCTACTACGAAGGACCCAAGGAAGGACCCCACCTTCTCGGTTTCTGCACTGCACAGTAGAGCCAGTAGAGCGGGGGAGGTGCCGGAGAAGGCTAGGCTCAAAGTACATGTTTTGGCGAACAAACTTCTATACAGTATAGTATAGTATACAGCGTGTATATTTAATATCAGTAGCCTAAACAGAGCAGTTCCTGTTTGCGGAGGATAAAAGGCACAGCCGTCTCATTTAAGTGCTGCTTAAACAATACATCTGTACTGGGGCAAAACACACAACACTTTTTTTACATGAAGACAAAAATGGGTCCAACTACTTTAACATTTGCACTACCTCAAAGTAAGCTCCTTGGTTTAAATGCATCCTTATGTTACAGTGATAAAAGCATCAGCGTATATTTCCGTGTCACTGCCAGATTGAAGTGTATCACTGAATTGAGTTCTACACAATATCAATTTGAACAGACTCTTGCCGAAAGCAGACAGGAAAAGGTGTTACGTCTTGACAAATATTTGAATCCAATTAGTTAAAACAACAGGAGCAAGCCAACAAATCTAACTGTTGTTAAATCCAGACGGAGCAAGGGAGAGACCTCTTCCACTGTCCTCAAATACACAAATTGCTTCTATGTGCACGTTTCAAAAAAAATAATGAAAACAAGGCTGTAAATCTGCTGAAACTTCAATGCTGTGCTGTGATTGGTCAGTCACACAGCAGCCAGGCTCAAACCAAATAGACCAAGCCTGATGGGTTTGCAAGAGTTTGTGAAACAAATATTGCAAGAATTCAGGTTATGTTTATGCAATAATACAGTGAGATTTTATATAATTAGCTAAGTGTTTGGATGAAAGCTACTGATGTGGTGGCTGTTTTGAGTGAATGAGTGTGTTTGCTCTGTACCAAAGGCCCCGTGGGAGGAGGAGCTTCACCAGCTGTGTTCTGACATTCAGAACACCAAGGGCCTGGGGACACACACACAGAGCTCATGGACACTCTATATATCTAAATGAGAGAGGCACTGCAGCACGCAAACAAACATGGGAACACAGCTGGACTCAGATTTACATCCAGTGCTTTTGTGGGGGCAGAATGTCAGTTGAAAGTAAAATAAATGGGGCCGATACATGATCTTGTTTGAGGGTAAGTTGAGACACTGAGCCAAAATTGAGTGGCATATTTACATTTGATTGGTTTATGAGCAGTCAAGGGTCGGGTGTACGGTTTGGGCACCACAAGATCTCATCTTTGCTGTTTGCAGATGATGTTGTCCTGATAGCTGATGTGGCTTGGGCATCTGTTCCGGATGCCTCTTGAGCACCTCCCCAGGCAGGTGTTTCAGTCATGTCCCACCAGGAAGAGACCCCGGAAAAGACCCAGGACACGCTGGAGGGACTATGTCTCAGCTGGCCTGGAAACGCCTCGGGATCTCCCCGGAGGAGTTGGAGGAAGTGTCTGGGAGTTCTTGCTTAGACTAATGCCCCCACGACCCGGCCCCGGATAAGCGGAAGAAGTTGGATGGATGGTTTATTAGCAAATTAAGTCAGCAATTTAACTAACATGTTGAGGTACACGTAAGGTGTAAAAGTATTTTATTATTATTTTACAGCATCTCTACTACAGGAACTGATATGTTCAGAAACGTATATCCATGAGCAACTAGAATCAGCACACACAGTTTACAAGACCATGTAGTGGTGGTAGCTTACAAAGTCTAAAGATACATAACGTGAGCCATAACATATGTCTATTTAGCAATCAAACCTGTGCAAAGTAGTAGCTTCCGCTTTGGAAACTGGCTCGCTTCGACTGACGAAACACTTCTGAGCAAGGTGATATTTCCAGTGAAGCCATCTAATATGTTGAGCCCACATGCTTAGCTAAACAAAGCTAGAGCTAGGGATGCGTACCGTTCCGCAGGACCGAATCCCGACTTGTAAAAACGTTTCAGTTCAGGTCCAAAAAAAACGAAACCCCGGTAATTCGGTTCTGGACTCATTAAAAATCTACCACTCACATTCTATATCCTTTTGGTTCTAGAATCTAAACCATCTTAAACATTCCATAGATCTAAGATAGATAGAGCTAAAAAAGACGTAAACACTGACATCGCTGTCAATGGCGCACCCGGAGCCATCAGCGCCGCACGCGTCTTCCGAGCGGCAGAAGTTGAAGCCGGCGCAATGAGTTTAAAGACGCAAGGAACCGAACATTGAGGCAGCTGTAAGATCACTGACTTTATTTGAACCGTTTTAAGCCGCCGCGTGCGTCGCCGCTTGTGCCGCTCCGTGAGTTAGTTTAAGACGCTTGTTAAAGGAGCGGGTTGTGCTTTGGTTTGGGTGTAAATATTGTAACTTCTCGCTCAGGTCAGTAATGCTGGTTTAGTGCTCACAAGTTGTCACTTTATTTCTTGAACAGAGCCGTTACCACGGTGATGGAACAGGAACATCAAAAATCACCTCGTCTCCTGAGCCCGCTCTTAGCTCCGCCCCAGAGACGGCAAACACTAGAGACTAGGGTCGCTACAATATGAATAAAATAACTGTATTATGTTGTGGTGTGATGTAGCATTTATTTAGATGGGTTAATAAATAAACAGTGAATAAACCAGATAAATTGAGTTTAATTCAGTCTGCAGTTAAGCCTTGTGTTTGATAGTCGTCCTTGTTCATGTGTCTTCAACTTAATTTAGCGAAGTAGCTTGTGTTATGCCAGGCTGCGAAAAAGGGGCCCGCAAGCAGTTGAATCTCCGGCGGGCCCGCGGTTTGAAATAGGAGGGGGCCCACCGTGCCCCCTCCTCGAAAAAAAATCAAGATTTAACTAGTAATTTGGCCATATTGTTGTTGTTGTTGTTGTTGTTGCGGTTGGCATCCGAGTGTTGCATTACCGCCAGACTTTATTCCTCAGACGTTTCGTAGTCCTCAGACTCTGTCGTAGTCCGTAAAAGTACTCCTCCCATTGCTTTGGCGTTACAAAGCCCATGAGGTCATGATGTGTTTTTGTGACTAGAATAGTTGTTGTGTCAGAGACCAACCGGCCTTATTCCAGAAAGACTCTTCTTCACCTTCCTCGCCCTCTTTGACGTTCGGTGCTTTGGAAGTACAAAGCCCACGAGATCATGGGACGTCTTTGTTGTTTTACAAAGCCCATGAGGTCATGGGACGTCTTTGTCGTTTTATCCTTTAGAAGTCCTTCTTCCGAGGTCCCAAGTGTGCAGGTTCCAGAATTAATGAGAATACCCTGGTTGTGGATAGAGAGGACTTTGTACTCTTTATGGTGGATGTTGTAAACTGTGCTGCTCAGTCTCAAAGCAGAACTGAAAGGATCAGGATCATTGCTAAAGCTGCAGGGAGATTCCTTGGAACAAAGGAGCTTGATTGGGCAGATATAGAAAACAGGCTAAAGGCGCTAAATGGGAGTCGGAGTGATGGGGGTCTGCTTGTGGGGAGTCAGAGTGATCAGAGTGACGAGATGGGGGTGGGGGTGGTCTCCTGTCCTCGCCCAGTCTCGTAGACGCACGGCTACCAAGCGGCGACGTCAGTGGACATATTAAAGCCTATAGAATGAAGCCTGAAGAATAAAGCTGGCCAACCGGCTTTATTCCAGGGAGACTCTTCTTCACCTTCCTCGCCCTCTTTGACGTTCGGTTAGAAGTCCTTCTTCCATCACTTTGGCGTTTCTAGGCCCATGAAGTCCAAGCGCGTTAGAACATCCTCTTGCTCCTCATCCTCGGCTCAGTCTCCAACACCCCCCACCTCTATAAACGTTTACCCAGCCCTGTGCTACATAAGTAAGCAACCACAGCCTGACACAAACCCTGTGACTGGATCGCCAGAACGTTCCGCAGATTGAACTCCCGCCCATTATTCCGAAACCACAAGGCCAACCCGGCCCTTTCCCTATCATAAGCCTCACAGCAAATCAGCACATGCTCGACAGTCTCTGGCACCCGACAGTGACCACACAGACCGGTCGGATGTTTGCCTATCCTACTCAGTGACCAATTGAGTCCAGTATGGCCAATCCTCATGCGGGCGAAGGCCCCCTCCTCCCACGCGTTCCTGCCCATAGACCCGCAAGGACCCACACTACCCTGTATGTGATAGAGATGCCGTCCAGTAACACAGTGGCTCCAAAATTCCTGCCAAAGGCCGACCACATGACTCTTGATAACGGGCTTGATTTCAGACTTGCCCAACTCAACCGCCACATCAATTGATGGCCGCCGAAGGGAACGTTTAGCCAGTGCATCAGCCATTTCGTTACCATCCACCCCCACATGCGCAGGGACCCAAATGAAGGAAACCCTCACATCCTTCCTGGACAGGGAGAGCATCAGACAGAAGATGCCATTCAACACATCCTGTCTGCAATCCGATTTCCCAGATTTAATGCTTTGCAATGCAGTAAGGCTGTCAGAGGCCACCACAATGCCGCAACACTGCAAAGCAGATTCCGCCCATTCCAACGCCAACCGTATCGCTATAAGTTCCGACGTGAAAACAGAAAGGCGATCTGTCAACCTCTTCTTGACCGCTAGCCCCAGGTCAGGCACAAAATAAGCGGCGCCAGTACGCCCACTCTCAGGATCCCTAGACCCGTCGGTATAAATAAACACATCACCTGAGTGCTTATCGATGAGCGCTTGAACGGCAAACTGCGGTGCCCTCCCAGCGACTCCTCTAAGCTTGCCATGCAAGCTAACATCAACAGGAGCCGGGACAAACTTCCACGGAGCTATAGCAGACAAAGCCACCGACGGGCTCACACGCAGATCACCAACCCCCGCAAGCCGCGCCTTCGCATTTCCTACCTGGCTGAAAATCATACTGCCAGCCTCACTCTGCCCCCCATCAACCCTGAGAAAGTCCCTCATCGGGTGAGATCTCGTATGACCTTGCACATTCACCCAGTAAGCCAACAGAAGTTCTAGCCTCCGGAGCCGTAACGGCAATTCCCCCAACTCAACCTGCAGCGCCGAGACAGGGGAGGTCCTAAAAGCCCTACAGCAGATGCGCAAGGCCTGGGCTTGCTCCACATCAAGCTTCTTTAAGTTAGTCTCAGCCGCAGACATGTAGGCTATACAGCCATAATCAATAGCCGCCCTCATGACCTTCTGCTGGCCCCCCAGTCCTGGCCGGATAGACAACGAAGCAAGTTATTCACCCTTTTGCATTTACCACTGACCTCATCAATGTGCCGACGCCAACTAAGCCTCTCGTCAAAGGTGACCCCCAAGAACCTCACCTCCCTGACCTGTTCGAGCACCTGCCCATGCAGTCGAAGGGAGACGTCCCTATGCCCATTGAAGAAACAGATCACTTGAGACTTCCGTACGGACAGTTTAAACCCCCACTTCAGGGTCCACTGCTCCACCTGCTGTATTGCCCTTTGCAGTTTCGCCTCGTAAAACCGGAGATTCCTCCCTCTCACCCATAGAGCGCCATCGTCAGCATAAAGGCTCCTCCCAACAGACCCATCCACGTCGTCAAAGATGTCCTTAATCATAACATTGAACAAGATAGGGCTACACACACTCCCCTGCGGGATCCCATTCTCCACCCCATAGACCCCAGAGTAAGCAGCGCCCACTCTGGTTTGGATACGCCGGCCAGACAGAAAGCTCCGGACCCAGTTAAACAGTTTATCCTTCACACCACACTTCCGCAGCTTAATGAGGAGCCCATCCTTCCAAACCATATCGTACGCCTTCTCCACATCAAAGAGCACCGCAATAACCTTTTCTTTCTGAGCCCTGGCCAGCTGGATATCATATTCCAAACACAACACGGAATCCATGGTGTTCCTGCCCCTACGGAAACCACTCTGGTGCGCGGGAAGCAAACCCTGACTCTTCAAGAAGTAATCCAACCGCTCGGTAACCATGCGCTCCATCGTTTTCCCGAGCTGCGACGTCAAGGCAATCGGCCTATAACTTGAAGGGTCAGACGCTGGCCTACCCGGCTTCAGAACCGGCACCACCGTAGACTGTTTCCACGCAGATGGAACACAACCTGAATCCCAAACACGGTTGAAAAGACCCAGGACTAGCCCAAGCGTGTCATCAGTCAAATGAGAGAGCATGTCATAGCACACCTCATCTTTACCCGGGGCTGTCTGTTTCGCCTTAGAAAGTGCTCTCCTTAGCTCAAACAAACTAAACGGAAGGTCAAGGTCATCTTGAGTCGAAGGCTGGTGCCCAATCAGCTCAGAATTCTGGGCCAAAGTACTCTCCCTGTAGTGCCTTTCCGCAGGTGAGAGATTGTCAGAGCTGTGCACCGACACAAAGGTGCTGGCCAACAGTTCAGCTTTGTCAACGTCGCTGACTGCTTCAACACCATTCAGTATTAGGACCGGGGTCCCATGACGGCGCTCAACCCCACGCATACGCTTAATCATCCCCCAAACATCCCCGAGACGCGTTTCTCTCCCAATTTTGGAACAATACCGCCTCCAATAGGCACTCTTGGCCGTTCTCACAGTTTTCCGCACAACAGCGCGGGCCCTCTTGTAGTCAATGAGGGCACCCTCAGTGTGGGCAACCCTTAGCCGGCGAAACGCCGCATTTCTCGCCCTAACAGCATGACCACATGCTTCGGTCCACCACGGCACCCGCTTCCTATGTCCACTACCACCACTCTTAGGAATCGTGCCTACCGCTGACTGCGTGATGAGCGAGACAATTGTACTATTGAGATCATCCACCTGAGTCAATCCTCCTTCCTGCAGAACCCTAGAACCATCATCAGCTTTCCTCAGGAAAGCCCCCCAGTTCGCCCTTGCCAACTGCCACCTCTGGATCCTCGTCCCCCTGACCACACAGCTCCCAAAGCCAATCACGGTGCGGACTAGATAGTGATCGCTACCAAAAGAAAGATTACCAAGAACCTCCCAACTACAAACACCAGCTAACTCCTTGGACACAAGTGTAAGATCTATTGCACTTTCCGCACCGGTCCCCATATCATAGCGGGTCCCACCCCCATCATTCAGACAAACCAACTCCCTTTGATTGATAAAACCCTCTACCACCTGCCCATACCTATCGGTACCACTACCGCCCCACAAAGCGCTATGCGCATTAAAATCCCCACATCACACGGCCTTTCCCCGAACATCCTTACCGATACTATGTAAGGACTCTAGCGTTAACTCACCACACGGATTATAAAGGTTAACCACAGTAACAGCTTCACCACCCAGCCAGACCCTCACCGCCAGGGCCTCCGGCGCTTTACTCACACTGACAACAACGTAATTTAGGTCATCTCGGACAAACACAGCCACACCTCCGCCTCTACCCTGCTCCCTATCATTCCTAACACACACATACCCTTGTATCCCAAAACCCCACCTAGGTCGTAACCAAGTCTCCTGCACGCACATAACGTGAGGCTTGTTCAACAAGGTAGAGACAAAATGCTTAAATTCCTGGCCATTAGCACGAAGACTACGCGCATTCCATTGCAAGACAACCACCGCCATTATGAGCCCCCGGAACCTGACGGCGCATCGGGAGCCCCCCCACTCCCACTGCCAGAATGGGGCAGGACGCCCTCCCGCAGCGCATCCTCTATCTCCGTCCACTCGGGGCCCCCAGCTCCAAAGTACTTCCCTGCAGCCTTAGCGATGATCTTAGTCTTTTCGGATCTCTTCTTGGTTTGCCCAGTACAGTTAATCACTTCCACTATAAAGAGGAAGAAATCTTTCCTCTTCACAACCAGTACATCCTCCGCACCCACAGGGCCTCTGCCCGTGGAAGCCACACTCACAGGCATCCCAGTGGGGACCTCCCCCTGGCCGCGGGCAACGCTGCCCCCTCCCCTGTCGCCTAGGACACCAGCAGCACTGGCAGCCCCCACTGCATCCACCGTCACCTGACTACCAGACACCTTCTTGACCGCATCCGCGTAGGATATGCCTTGAGAGGCTCTAACTTTTTGCACCTCAGCAGCCCTCTTGCTGAACACGCATCCCCCGTAGGCAGAGCTATGCTCTCCCCCACAGTTACAGCACTTGAGTTTTGCTCCGTCGTCACACTTCCCATACTCGTGGTCTCCTGCACATTTACCACACTTCTGCTTCCCTCTACAGACCGCTGCAATATGCCCAAAGCGCTGGCACTTGAAGCAACGCAGGGGCGGCAGAACATATGGGCGTACGCCATAGCGCATGTACCCAACGCACACCACACGAGGCAGGATCCCACCTTCAAATCTAATCATTATCGACAGGCTGTCACACCTTACCCCATCCCGGGTCATCTTCAACCGCCTAGCATCCACCACCTTAGCTCCAGGCAAATTCTCCTTTATGTCATCCACAGATGTCGTCGTAGGGACGCCTACTATAACTCCCCTGACCGTGCCTCTTACAGCATCAGACACAAGAATGTCCTTCCCCCCAGACACTTAGCTTCAATCGCCTTCCTTTGCTGAGCCACGTCCTTGCACACGACCAGCAGCGAGCCATCCCTAAGGACACTCGCATGCTTGACCACTCCCACAGCTACAGTCAGGCTCCTTGTCAACGCCATCGGATCCCACCCCTTAAAGGACGCATTATCCTGCGCGAGCTTTATGAACACCTTACACTCTGAACTCACATCCCCGACATCTGCAACCCCCCCGCCCTGCTCCTCACTGAGAGAGCCCTCCATAGACGAGCAAGAAGACGCCCTACGCTGCACAGGATCAGTGGCTCCAGGGGAGTCCTCCCCGCTGTTCATATTGTCACCGACCAGGTCACGCTTCCTCTTCTTCTTCCCCGTCATACGGACCGAGGCGTTCCTCTATGTTGCCGTAATATCCAAACTGTTGTCGTTGTTGTTTTTTATGGCAGTTGGCATCCAAGTGTTGTTCGAGCTCACTAGTTTATATTCGGGGCATTTTCATCACTTAAGTTTCGTTTTGACAGACACGCTTCTCATTGGCCGAGCGGTCTCCATGACATAATATCGATGAAAGCGGGCATCTGATTGGCCGCTGCGTTCGTGTTGCGTTCACGTGTCCTCGGAAATGCCCGGTCTAATTTTCGGGGCAGTGTAAGATAAGATAAGATAAACCTTTAATATCCACACAAGGGGAAATTTTGTTGTTACAACGCAGTAGAAACAGGAGGAAAGGACAGATTATAGGAAGTTTCAAAAACACACTCTTAATAGAACTCTCATGAACAAAACAAAAAACTCTTATTAACAAAACCTCCTCTCCTATCTTAATAGGGAATGGAAGGGGGGGAAATGAAATAAAATAGATAAATAAAAATAAAAAGATAAAATATATAAAAATAATAAAATAATGATAATAGAATAAAATAAAGTAAAAATAGCTAGCACAAGACTAGGTAATACTACTAACAGGTAAGTAAACCGAATAAAAACAAAATAGAACACTCTTATTTACAGGTACAATGTATATATGTCAGTAGTTTATTTTGTAGGACGTGATTTCATATATTCCACAAGATCTTCTTGTGTCAAATGCTGTAAACAATATTTATTTTGTATATAAGAAACATTATTATATTGAATTAAACAGTATTTTGGTTTATATGATTCAGTATTTGTGCTCTTCATATCAAATAACAGATAAAAGTACTTTAAATTGTTTTACATAATAATAACCAGGTTTAAAACAACACATTTATCTTGTTCTTATGACACTGCGATGCCGCGCGCGCTTGTGGGCCCCTGAAATTGCTTGGGGGCCCCTAACTTTGAAAATCTATTTCTCAGTCTGTATGCTTTTATAACATTATGCAAAAATGGCATGTGTTCAGCCGGACTCATTAGGTACGGACCTGAACCTAAACCTCTGGATTCGAACCCGGACTTGAACCTGAACGTGGGTTTAGGTATGCTAGAGCTAGAGCCCATTGGCAGTTTCCTGTTTATCGATGCATGACACTCAAGACCCAAGATATTCAATTTCTAGTGCATAATCCATCCCCACCAACATTATCCAAACCAAATATATTTCATACAGATATGTAAAAAAAAAAAGCATAGACACAATGTTAAGTTAAAGAAATGCAGAAAAAGCTGCGCCACAAACTTGGAATGTCTTTTTGTGAATGGGTACAATTTGTATTTGATCTATTGATCTCTTAATATGTTTGGGTGATGTCAGTTGCTCATGTAAGAGACTTCTGCCTCTAGACCTAGAAATGCATTCCGCAATTAAAAGTGAAGTGAAATAATTGAAATGTGGAGTAAATTTTGTACCACCGGTTGATGTTAAGGATACATTAACATCAAGCACAATCATCCAAATGATTATGCAAATGTAATTCCTCATATGAATTGTTTGATCGATGAGGAGCAAAACAAAACAATTTTTTATTTATTTTTTTGATTGGACACAGCAGCACGCACAAAGCAATGAAGTGTTGAACTTCTGTCTGGATGTCTATATCTTGTCTTGAAACAATATATAAAATTTATTTAAAAAAAAAAATATATATATATATATATATATACTTTTTTTTTTTATTATTATTAATTCATTTTATATATTGCTTCGAGACAAGTTCCTATGTGTGTGATTTTGTTCATAGACAATGGCAATAAACCCTTTCTGATTCTAATTCTGTCTCAAAGGCTTCTATCACTACTTAACACTCCCTCCAGGCCTTCTCCAGCTCCTCTCTGAGGCCTTGGTATTTCTCTAGTTTCTCATGTTCCTTTTTCCGGATGTTACCATCCTAATGTACTGCAATGTTCACCACCATTGCTTTCCATCAGTCACCTCCTCTACAGGCTTTTAGCTAGGATTTGAAAACACCCCGTGTTTTCAAAAAAACTAGGATTTTTTTTCTGTTTTTGGCAATGGAAAGCCAATATGTGTATCACGACCTTTTTTCAACGCTTTTACAAAATAAAGCGGCTCTTTTAACGCGGCGGCGACTACACGGCGATCTAGAGCGGCGCCGCCTGCGCCTTTCGGCCGTGCGGATCACACTCTGCCACTTAGGAGCGGGGTATCGCACCCTATTTTACATGGTATTTGGCCGTGGAGGTTCGGCAAACGTGGAGCTTCAGCATTTTCCAGACCATGGCTCGGCAGCCAATCAGAGCCAAGCAAACAAACTTTGTCGACTAATCAGTGCGCTGCATGCAAATTTTCACTTGTAAACACTAAGCTGTCATGGCGCGGACCGTGGCGGACTATCGTCAAACGCTTCTCGGCCCGATTTAATGATGATATTCCCTTTTCTAAAATTTTCTTATGTATGTGGTATATTATATTCAATTCTATGAGATAATGCTTTTTGTACGTGAGATGGGACGGTAATTAGATGTGAGGGTGTGGTCTTTGTTGGGTTTAGGGATGAGTGCTATAAGGGCTGTCTTCATGTGGGACAGGAATTCATCATTTTCTTTTATTTCTGTTACCAGTATTGTTCTAATGAATAGAGGGGGTAAGGTTAACCAAAAATGATAATACAACTCGGCAGGGAAGCAATCTGTTATCTGAATTTCTCCCGTTTAATCTTGAACAGTACAACTGTGAGTAGAGATTTTTCAACGCATGAAACATGTTTACTGTGCGTAATTACCTCTGCAGCCAGTAGGTGGCGCCAAAACTCAGCTAGTCCAGCGAGTAACAATAGAGATCCAAATGTAATTGGCTCGAGCCTTCCAGAATGGAATGGATCGAGACATTCTTCTTGCCATGGTTTCTTATTATTATTATAGTTTTGCGTGGTAAAATTTTGCCACAACTCTGGCATTTTTGACCCCCTAACATTGATGAATGTTACACATGGGGACATAGACGCGATCGGCTCGGCCTGAACTCCAATAAAATGCAGGTTGCGAGAACGCCCGTCGCAACAGTGCTGACTAGTTCAAAAAAGAAAAAACATGAAACGCTTAATCTTTGGCCAAGGCACATGAGACTTGGGACAGTGCTACTTTTGACCTCTGACCTTTGACGAGTAAAACACACCTGGCAGCATCGCTCTATGATAAACAGGAAGTCAGCCATGTCAAATCAAGGCATATGGTGGTGACGTCATTTCCGGTGAGTGCGTCGCGTTTTCAGAGCTGTTCGTTCTTAGAGCCTTTTACCGATTAATCCACGAATTATACACACTATTTACGCATCATATACACGAAAGTGAACGTTTGATTTCTCCGCAAACAATCCGGAGCCTCAAGCCGCTCGCTTTTCAGTATTTCGTGGATTAAAAAGCCCTCCTCACTCTCTAGCTCCAGCCTGAACTAGCCTAGCGTAGCCTAGCCGCTAGCGTCATGGCTGGATCTACCTTTACCTGTTTGAGCTGTCATATGTCGAGTCAGAACCCTGGCTCCTTCTCTGATGATAGGTGCGTGAAGTGCAGTGTAGTGGTAGTTTTGGAGGCCAGGGTTACGGAGTTAGAAGCGCGGATCCGCTGTTTAGAGGAGCTTAAGTCCAGTTATAGTTCGGTTTTAGCGCGAGGGCTACCGGACCGCGCTGCAGGGCGTAGCATTAGCATTAGCAGTAGCAGTAAGGCCGAGCTCAGCCCCTCAGCGTCTCCCGTGCAGCCGGGACTAGACCAGGAACAGAATAGGGACCAATTTGTGACAGTTCAGAGGGGACAAGGCGCTAAACGCCGAACCTCAGAGCGCCGTGAGCTTCACGTCTATAATAGGTTTTCTCCCCTCAGCGATCACACGCCCGCTGAACACACAAGAGAAACTCTTGTAATCGGGAGTTCTATTGTTAGAGACGTGAAGCTGCCAGCTGCTAGCGTTAGGTGTTACCCGGGGGCCAGAATGGGTGACATCGAAGGAAACCTTAGGATCTTAAAGCGGAGCAGGACCCGTTTCCGGCGAGTCGTGGTTCACGCAGGCGGTAACGACGCCCGGCGGAGACAATCAGAGGTGCTCAAAGTTCAAGTAGCCGCGGTGTGTGACCTAGCGAAGTCGATGTCGGACACTGTAATATTTTCTGGTCCCCTGCCCAATCGGATCAATGCTGAATTGTACAGCCGTCTCTCAGCATTCAACAACTGGTTATCCAGATGGTGCCCTCAAAACAACGTTGTCTTTATTGATAACTGGAGTGCGTTTTGGGGAAAGCCCGGGCTCATACGCAGGGATGGCATCCATCCGACTTCGGAGGGTACATCCCTATTAGTTCGGAATTTGACCGATAGTCTTAGTCGTGTTAAGTGACCATCTAGGGATGAGCCCCAGGTGCAGAGCAGCAGTTCAAGACGCTCCTCTGTCGCTGAACTCTCGCCCGTTCTGTTACATGTGAAGTGTTCAGATTCAAGACAGATAGAGACTGTGTGTGTCCCTCGTGCCAAAAAGTCACATCTCAGAAAAAATATTTCAGGCGTCAGACCAAATAACTTAAGGAAAATAACAATCACAAATGACACAAATACACAAATGAATAAACACGTAAAATATGGACTGCTAAACATTCGAGCAATTTCCTCCAAATCGCTCTTAGTTAATGAATTAATTAGTGACTCCCTGGATAAAATAGTAAGACTTTAATATCCACGTGAACATGAGTGATGACGCTCTCAGTAATGCCTTCAGCGCCTTGTTAGACAGCATTGGTTTCACTCAGAATGTAAATAAAGCGACTCACACTCACAAGAACACTCTGGATCTTGTCCTAACGTATGGAACAGAGATTAGTGACCTCATTGTCCTCCCTCAAAACCCTATATTGTCAGATCATTTCCTAATTACCTTTCAGTTTATTCTTAAAGATCATCCAGTCCCACAAAATAAAGTTATAATGAAAAGGACAATATCTGAAAAATCTATCTCAAAATTCAAAGAAATAATAGAGCCAATATTCAGTGACATGTCATGTGATCCTGCTGAGAACAGCTTTAGTCCCAGTTTAAGTGATCAATGTGTCGACTTGACCATGAATTCTCTGAAGTCTGCTCTTGACGTTGTAGCGCCGTTAAAACAGAAGGTCATTAGGCCAAAGCGCGCCTCCCCATGGTACAACCAAGAACTGCGTTCACATAAACAAAGAGTTAGAAAGTTAGAGGGATTATTTCGTCGCTCTCACACAGAAGAATCCCTAAAAGCATGGAAAAGTTGCCTGCTGTCCTATAAGCAGGCTCTGCGTAAGGCCCAAACCAGATATTATTCAAATCTAATAGAAGTCAACAAAAGTAACACTAAATTCCTTTTCAGCACTGTAGCTAGGCTAACAAACTGTCACAGCGCAGTAGAGCCCTCAATCCCAGCTACACTTAGCTCTGATGATTTCCTCCTATTTTTTAACAATAAAATAAAAACAATCAGAGATAAATTAGATGAAATTACCCCCGCTATTAGCCCTGAACTAGCCCAAGCTGTAAATCTAACGTCCCATATAAATCCACCTGTAAACTTAGAAAGGTTCACAGCTGTTGATCAAGCAGAGATAACTTCAGCCATTATGTCCTCTAAAAGCTCAACTTGTGTCCTAGACCCCATTCCAAGCAGACTCCTCAAAGACATTCTTCCCCTAATTATAGACCCTATTCTTAATATAATAAATACTTCACTCGAAAGTGGCTATGTTCCACAGTCCTTCAAACATGCAGTCATTAAACCTCTTCTGAAAAAGCCTAATCTAGATCCCGACCTATTGGTAAACTACAGACCTATTTCAAATCTTCCCTTTGTCTCTAAAATCCTTGAAAAAGTTGTAGTAAAACAGCTTTGTCGCCACCTGCAGGACAATAACTTATTTGAAGTTTTCCAGTCAGGGTTCAGAGCCCACCACAGCACTGAAACTGCACTAGTTAAAAGTCACAAATGATTTGTTATTAGCCGCTGACGATGGACTGGTCTCAATCCTGGTTCTGTTGGACCTCAGCGCAGCGTTTGACACCATTGACCACAACATTCTACTGCAGAGGTTAGAATGTGATGTAGGTGTTGGAGGAACAGCCCTCAGCTGGTTTAAATCCTATCTATCTGATAGGTTCCAATTTGTTAATGTAAACCAGAGCTCCTCACCAAGCTCTAAAGTAATTTACGGTGTGCCACAGGGTTCGGTACTCGGTCCAATTCTGTTTACTCTTTATATGCTGCCATTAGGCAACATTATCAGAAAGCATGACATTAACTTCCACTGCTATGCAGATGACACTCAGCTGTATTTATCAATGAAACCTGATCAGAGCGATCAAGTAGACAGACTTAGTGCTTGTGTGAAGGAGATAAAAACCTGGATGACACTTAACTACCTGCTTCTTAACCCTGAAAAAACCGAGGTCATTGTGCTTGGCCCTAAGCATCTACGAGACTCTCTATCTGAGCAGATAGTCACACTGGACAATGTCAGTGTAGCCTCCAGTTCTACTGTAAGAAACCTTGGAGTCTTATTTGACCAGGAGCTCTCATTTAAAGCTCATATAAATCAAGCTTGTAAAACAGCCTATTTCCATTTGCGCAACATAGCCAAAATCAGAAGAATTCTGCCTAAAAGTGATGCCGAAAAACTTATCCATGCATTTGTAACGACTAGATTAGACTACTGTAACTCCCTGCTTGCAGCGTGTCCTAAAAGCTCCATAAAAAGCTTTCAACTGGTTCAAAATGCAGCAGCAAGATTACTAACAGGAACAAAAAGAAGAGAGCACATTACGCCAGTGCTGAAGTCTCTTCACTGGCTCCCCGTCGAGTTTAGAATCAAATTTAAAATTCTACTCTTGACCTACAAAGCCATAAATGACATGGCCCCATCCTACCTCAAAGATGCTATAGAACCATATCATCCAAACAGAGCTCTTCGCTCTCAGAATGCCGGCCTTCTGGTGGTGCCAAGAGTCTCTAAAAGTACTGTAGGAGGTAGAGCGTTTAGCTACCAAGCCCCTGTGTTATGGAATCAGCTCCCGACCCATGTTAAATATGCTGACACAGTCTCTTCATTTAAGTCCAGGCTTAAAACGTTCCTCTTCGAAATCGCTTATGGTCAGACCAGTTAGGAACAGAAACATAAACCCACAGCTTTAGCTACGCTGCCCTAGGAGTAACTATGCTGGGGGAAGTATGACAGCTTGAGCACTATCCTCTTCTTCTTCTGACTACTTATGCTATCAAACAATATTTATTTTTTGATTCCACTTGCAAACTGTTCACCGCCTTCTTTTCTTTCTCTCACTCCTGAGGACCTGTGGACCCAGATGCCCCTCCCCTGATGAAGTGGTCCCTGCCCTGTGTGGACGGTCCCTCATCTGCCTGAGGAGTGGGTCCAGCTCGCCCCCGACGGTCCCTCATCTGCCTGAAGAGTGGGTCCAGCTCGCCTCCGACGGTCCCTCATCTGCCTGAAGAGTGGGTCCAGCTCGCCTCCGACGGTCCCTCATCTGCCTGAAGAGTGGGTCCAGCTCGCCTCAGACGGTCCCTCATCTGCCTGAAGAGTGGGTCCAGTTCGCCTCCGACGGTCCCTCATCTGCCTGAAGAGTGGGTCCAGCTCGCCTCAGACGGTCCCTCATCTGCCTGAAGAGTGGGTCCAGTTCGCCTCAGTCGGTCCCTCATCTGCCTGAAGAGTGGGTCCAGCTCGACTCAGACGGTCCCTCATCTGCTTGAAGAGTGGGTCCAGCTCCAGTCTCCTCGTGTCCGTCTGTCCGTCTGTGAGAGTCGGATCTCTCCTTCACTGGAACTCCTCCAGGTTTCTACGCTTTTTTCCCAAAGAGGTTTTTTTTGTAGTTTTTCCTGGCCGAGAAGGAGAGTCTAAGGACAGAGGACCCTGGGACATCATCCCTCGCCACCACAGACATTGTCTGACTCCATCGCCACCACAGACATTGTTGATTCATTTCTCCCTGTGGCCCTCAGAGGCAACTGTTGTTGTGATTTTGGGCCTTACAAAAATAAATTGATTTGATTTGATTTGAAATCAAAGTGGCACCACCACGCTTGACTTTTTTTTTCCAAAATCATACTTGTCCTAGGTTTTTTGTCCGATCGAGCTCAAAACAACACCTTTTACATCTAAAGACATTGAAATTTAATACATATTCAAAAGAATGTTGATGTTCTTTACGGTCTCCGCGAAACACGCCCTCAAAAAAGGCTTAATTTCCTGTTTTTTCAAGGACAAGTCAGGCCTATTGGAAATTATCTACGGAGCTCATATTTCACTCACTAATGCGTTTTTAATGGTCTGATTGGAAATAAATACCTATGCAACAAATTTACTCTATAGCGCCCCCTACCCATTGTGTGAAAAACTCAACATTGTCTGATTTGTTTGAAACTCATGGTTTATATTCTCCTCGAGACGCCATGAAAAAAGTGCATTGCAGATATTGTGTATTTTCACAATTGGCCAGCAGAGGCGCAATGAATGCCTTCACTTCCTCTTCCGCTTTTATTTTGATGGGACATTTTCTCTCGTGCCGCATTAGAATTAATATTCTTTAGACTTTATTCTTTAGGCTTTATTCTTTAAGACTTAATTCTTTTGACTTTATTCTTTCTGCCACAACTCGGGTATTTTGACCCCCTGAACATCAATGAAAAGTCACGGGTCACCGAGGCTCTCTCTTTTTCTCCCTGCTCAGGTCTGCGTTCAGCACAATCTTGCTATTTGTCAGGACAAACGGGTGGGTCAGGCGGGTCGCGCGCGGGAAGGCGGGTCGCGCGCGGGAAGGCGGGTCGCGCGCGGGAAGGCGGGTCGCGCGCGGGAAGGCGGGTCGCGCGCGGGAAGGCGGGTCGCGCGCGGGAAGGCGGGTCGCGCGCGGGAAGGCGGGTCGCGCACTACCGCGGCTTTAATTTTGTTTTTTATTCTATTCGTATTTTTAAAAATGTAGTTCTAAAACGTTTTCAAACTAAGGTACTCAAGAGCATTTTTAAATGCTAATAACAATAAAAAAATAATGTATAATAGCTGTCCTTTAAGTCCCTTGTATAAAACCGAACAGTTAAGAATGCAGAGGTCAAAGGTGAGGATTGTGAAAGTGACAGAGAGATGGGCAGGGCCTAGCAGAGTGTGTGTTTGGCTCCAAATACAAAGAGTCTTTAGTTTGTTAAAAGGTGAAAACTGATCCAGTGGTTCACTGCACAATTTGATCCAGGAGCTGCAGCCTGACTGTGCACCCTGCTCTTCTGTAGAATCATCACAGGCTTCAGTTACACCAACAACTACTAATGTGCTTAAGCAGCACCACTCCAGCACCACTCCCATGTCAATACACGGCTCTGAAGAATCACAGAGGGAGCAAGAGCAAGCTGCTGTTTTCTATTGGAAGTATTATACAAGGTCAAAGCTTGTGCTCTCATCTCAAAGCAACAATATTATAGGGTGCTATTCCCTGTTTGAATAGGGCCTATCTGTGTGGAATTTGCAAGTTCTTCCTGTGTCTAAGTGGGTTTTCGTTAGATAAAACATCCACAACAGTATGATTCAATTACGTACTCCTGAACAAACCCAACTCAAGATCTGGAGATACTGCAGCCTGAGTAAGCTTGAAGAATGGGAAATTGGATCGGCCAGAATCGACCAGTTTGAAAGCAATATAAGGGAGTCGAAAGAGGGAGGAGGAAACAGTGCATTTCAGACAATACAGATGAGCTGCAGACACTAAAAGGCAGAGATGGTGGCAAGTGGGCCCAGCTCATGACTCTGCAGACAGAGAACAAGATTATGAAAAAAAATCTTGTCCTGTAGAACCAACCTCAGGCTTGTGTGGCTCCCAAAAGGAGAGGAAGGAGAAGATACGGAAAGTTATCTGGAGATCATCCCAGAGCTCCTTGTAGGCTCTGAAGTTGAGTTCCCCTTGCCTGACCAGCCAGTCCCTCCTACATTCTGTTCAAATGCAGAAGGGTCTGGAATTGGACCATTGGGGGGCGTCAAAAAAACTCTCCAAGCATGAACCGGTCCAACCACCATCGTTAATTTGTGTCTCTTAAATGCAGAAGACATCTCTCAAATATTTTCAGAACATTCAGAACAAAATATATAACTTAATTTACCTCAGATTTACAGAGTTTAGTGCGTCGCTTGTTGACTCAGCAGAAGTCGGCAACGTTTCTCAGTCCGTGTTATTTTTTCCTCGTAAGCCACCATGTTTGTTTGGACACGAACGGACAATGCGTTTGTGCGTTATGCGCTGGTCAGGCAAGAGTTCCCCCCCCATCACAAAAGAAAGAGAACATCGCCTGGGCAAACCAAAATCAGCAACTGATAAACCACAAGGCCTGATAATGAGGTTTCTTAATGACGTGAGTGTGAAGGAACTTGTCATGATGACTGCAAAAGTTAAAGGAGACCTCCAATACAAAGGCAAGAGCGTCTTTTTTTGCCCCAGATATTCCATACGAGGTTCGTCAACAACGAGCAAGTTCCACCACATTTGTGAGAATTTCAGAAGAGAATATTGAGATATGGGTTTTCTTTCCCGGCAACTCTTTTGATGGCTTTCAAAAGGTAAAAAACATGCGCTCAGAACACAAGGAGAGGTAGAGGTCCTTATCAGGAAGATGCAACACACAGAGAACTGAACAGCGACTAGAGATGGAGCCACCAGCTTGGGAATGTATGTCCATGTTGGCTGTCTGCTTTAGTACAAAAACTATGTCTCGCTAGATCTACTCATCAGAATGCCAAATGTGGGAGATTGGATTTGTGGAACAATTGAAAAATACATGTAGAGGTGCATATGGTGTCAAACAGATGAACACCTGTGTAAATTTGAACTCATTTTAATGCACAAACATACATATTTTTGATGCTTGGAAAGAATGATGCATAACTTTATCTTACCTTTATCTCAAAACAAAGAGCAGTCTCTAGTGAAACAAAAAACTCCCTTTATTAGGTCCCGCCCCATGGGCAGGGCTTACACCGAGTAGGATATCAAATTTTAATTTGCTCTTCTGACATGAAAAGCAAATTGAGGGTGTCCAGAAAGGAATTATATCTTCGTCTTTATCTCTTTAAAGATGAGATGTTTTTTTGTAGAAGGATTCAACTGCTGACTTGATTTTGAAAAAAAAAAAAGAAAAGTTCTTTCAGCTTGTTGTTTTCAAAGTTTCCAGGATAATTTAGAAAATATTGATCCACTCTCATAACATCTTTGTTCAGACAAGAGCATTTTCTTAACTATTTCCTGTGAGGTCAGGTCATAAATTTATCCTCTTATATTTTTAATTTCCTGCAGCATTTGAGGATTTCCCCTTCTTGGCCTCTTGAAACTATCTCAATGTGGTCATCTCACAATTTTGGTTGAATGGGCCTGTGGACCATGTGGATTGAGTAAACAAACATTTTGAGGGGGGTCCAGAGAGAGACGGAAAAAAAATTGTCCTTTAAGCTTCAAACTATTTTGAGATGATCCCTTATGGCCCGTTCAAACCGCAAACGCCGCGTTCTCGACGCAGCGGAGCAGAGACGAAATATAGTAAGCAAACGCGCGTTTGCCGCGTGCGCAGTGGAGGTGTTGTCAGTCTGGCTTCTCTAATGGCGGATCAAAGTTGAGAAAGTGCCTTTTGCGTATTTGCTCTTCAAAGCCCAAAAACGGAGACGCTCGGCGGCGTGTCTGGAACCACCAGTGATCCGAGTTGAGTCAATACCATCATTTGCTTCAAGACTGGATGAACATCGCTCTCAGCTGTAGTTTCGTTTGTCCCGGGTCCTGTTTGATGACTTGTTTTCCCGCATTGGTGCGTGGACATGTACCAGGACAACAACTACATACGCCTGTCCATCAGGTCAGTACACAAATATTCATGTCTGTCTGTCTCAGTCTGTCTCTGTCTGTCTGTCTGTCTCTGTCTGTCTCTGTCTGTCTCTGTCTGTCTCTGTCTCAGTCTGTCTGTCTCTGTCTGTCTCTGTCTGTCTCTGTCTGTCTCTGTCTGTCTCTGTCTGTCTCTGTCTCAGTCTGTCTGTCTCTGTCTCTGTCTGTCTCTGTCTGTCTCTGTCTCAGTCTGTCTGTCTCTGTCTCAGTCTGTCTGTCTCTGTCTCTGTCTCAGTCTGTCTCTGTCTCTGTCTCAGTCTGTCTGTGTCTCTGTCTCAGTCTGTCTCTGTCTCTGTCTCAGTCTGTCTGTGTCTGTGTCTCTGTCTCAGTCTGTCTCTGTCTCTGTCTCTGTCTCTGTCTCAGTCTGTGTCTCTGTCTCAGTCTGTCTCTGTCTCTGTCTCTGTCTCTGTCTCTGTCTCTGTCTCTGTCTCTGTCTCAGTCTCAGTCTGTCTGTCTCAGTCTGTCTGTCTCAGTCTGTCTGTCTCAGTCTGTCTCTGTCTCTGTCTCTGTCTGTCTCAGTCTGTCTCAGTCTGTCTGTGTCTCTGTCTGTCTCTGTCTGTCTCAGTCTGTCTCTGTCTGTCTCAGTCTGTCTGTGTCTCTGTCTGTCTCTGTCTGTCTCAGTCTGTCTGTGTCTCAGTCTGTCTCTGTCTCTGTCTCAGTCTGTCTGTGTCTCAGTCTGTCTCTGTCTCTGTCTCAGTCTGTCTCTGTCTCAGTCTGTCTCTGTCTCAGTCTGTCTCTGTCTCAGTCTGTCTCTGTCTCAGTCTGTCTGTGTCTCTGTCTGTCTCTGTCTCTGTCTCAGTCTGTCTGTGTCTCTGTCTGTCTCAGTCTGTCTCTGTCTCAGTCTGTCTCTGTCTCAGTCTGTCTCTGTCTCAGTCTGTCTCAGTCTGTCTCTGTCTCAGTCTGTCTCTGTCTCAGTCTGTCTCTGTCTCTGTCTCAGTCTGTCTGTGTCTCTGTCTGTCTCAGTATGTCTCTGTCTCAGTCTGTCTCTGTCTCTGTCTCAGTCTGTCTGTGTCTCAGTCTGTCTGTGTCTCTGTCTGTCTCTGTCTGTCTCAGTCTGTCTGTGTCTCTGTCTGTCTCTGTCTGTCTCAGTCTGTCTGTGTCTCTGTCTGTCTCTGTCTGTCTCAGTCTGTCTCTGTCTCAGTCTGTCTCAGTCTGTCTCTGTCTCAGTCTGTCTGTGTCTCTGTCTGTCTCTGTCTGTCTCTGTCTGTCTCAGTCTGTCTGTGTCTCTGTCTGTCTCTGTCTCTGTCTCAGTCTGTCTGTGTCTCTGTCTGTCTCTGTCTGTCTCTGTCTCTGTCTGTCTCTGTCTGTCTCTGTCTCTGTCTCAGTCTGTCTGTGTCTCTGTCTGTCTCTGTCTGTCTCTGTCTCTGTCTCAGTCTGTCTGTGTCTCTGTCTGTCTCTGTCTGTCTGTGTCTCTGTCTGTCTCTGTCTCTGTCTCAGTCTGTCTGTGTCTCTGTCTGTCTCTGTCTGTCTGTGTCTCTGTCTGTCTCTGTCTCTGTCTCTGTCTGTCTGTGTCTCTGTCTGTCTCTGTCTGTCTGTGTCTCTGTCTCAGTCTGTCTGTCTCTGTCTCTGTCTGTCTGTGTCTCTGTCTGTCTCTGTCTCTGTCTCAGTCTGTCTGTGTCTCTGTCTGTCTCTGTCTGTCTCTGTCTCTGTCTGTCTGTGTCTCTGTCTGTCTCTGTCTCTGTCTCAGTCTGTCTGTGTCTCTGTCTGTCTCTGTCTGTCTCTGTCTGTCTCTGTCTCTGTCTCAGTCTGTCTGTGTCTCTGTCTGTCTCTGTCTGTCTCTGTCTCTGTCTCAGTCTGTCTGTGTCTCTGTCTGTCTCTGTCTGTCTCTGTCTCTGTCTCAGTCTGTCTGTGTCTCTGTCTGTCTCTGTCTGTCTCTGTCTCTGTCTCAGTCTGTCTGTGTCTCTGTCTGTCTCTGTCTCTGTCTCTGTCTCAGTCTGTCTGTGTCTCTGTCTGTCTCTGTCTCTGTCTCAGTCTGTCTGTGTCTCTGTCTGTCTCTGTCTCTGTCTCAGTCTGTCTGTGTCTCTGTCTCAGTCTGTCTGTGTCTCTGTCTGTCTCAGTCTGTCTCTGTCTCTGTCTCAGTCTGTCTCAGTCTGTCTCTGTCTCTGTCTCAGTCTGTCTGTGTCTCTGTCTGTCTCTGTCTCTGTCTCAGTCTGTCTGTGTCTCTGTCTGTCTCAGTCTGTCTGTGTCTCTGTCTCTGTCTCAGTCTGTCTCTGTCTCTGTCTCAGTCTGTCTCTGTCTCTGTCTCAGTCTGTCTCTGTCTCTGTCTCAGTCTGTCTCTGTCTCTGTCTCAGTCTGTCTCTGTCTCAGTCTGTCTCTGTCTCTGTCTGTCTCTGTCTGTCTCTGTCTGTCTCTGTCTGTCTCTGTCTGTCTCTGTCTCTGTCTCTGTCTCTGTCTCAGTCTGTCTGTGTCTCTGTCTGTCTCTGTCTCAGTCTGTCTGTGTCTCTGTCTGTCTCTGTCTGTCTCTGTCTGTCTCTGTCTGTCTGTCTCTGTCTCTGTCTGTCTCTGTCTGTCTCTGTCTCTGTCTCTGTCTCTCTCTGTCTGTCTCTGTCTGTCTCTGTCTCTGTCTCTGTCTCTGTCTGTGTCTCTGTCTGTCTCTGTCTCAGTCTGTCTGTGTCTCTGTCTGTCTCTGTCTCTGTCTCAGTCTGTCTGTGTCTCTGTCTGTCTCTGTCTGTCTCTGTCTCAGTCTGTCTGTGTCTCTGTCTGTCTCTGTGTCTGTCTCTGTCTCAGTCTGTCTGTGTCTCTGTCTGTCTCTGTCTCTGTCTCAGTCTGTCTGTGTCTCTGTCTGTGTCTCTGTCTGTCTCAGTCTGTCTGTGTCTCTGTCTGTCTGTGTCTCTGTCTGTCTCTGTCTCTGTCTCAGTCTGTCT